>NC_083572.1:81764844-81799844 GCF_027579695.1 Neoarius graeffei | reverse complement strand
CTCTCACGCTCCCTCGCGCACTCCATCATACAGTTTCCGCCCCAGCTCCTGGTTTATGAAACAAGCAAATGCTCCCGCCAACCCGAGCGCTGCAACAGCTGATGATGACGTAGACGACCCACAGCCAAGCACCAGTGATGCCAGCAGTCAATAAATTTTGTATTTTGCTATGTTTTACATTTGTATTTTGGTATGTTTCAAACTAAAATGTTTTCTATTTTTCACACCTGTATTTCATATTTTTTGTTTTGCACATATTAAATGAATTGTACTGTACGCAGTGTAGTATGCAGTGTTTGACTTCAACCAAATAATGAGCCAAGGTAATGAAATAAGAAAATGTTGATAAAATAAGACTTTAAGATGATTACAATATCATTACACATCACAATATACTTACGTTCATTTAACATAGGCCGACTTACAACCAGATCGGTTTACGACCGGTCAGTCGTAACCAAACGCAGTCGTAAGTCAACAACTACCTGTATACACATATATATACACACACACTCACACATCTGGAAGAAATATATGAAAGATAAAAGGTTATAAAATATTTTTATATATATAATATTATAAATTAAATATTTATTTTATATTTAGTTATATCTCAATACTCACAGGTGACATACAGGTTAGGTTAATTGGTGGCTCTAAATTGACTGTGAGTGTGAATGGTTGTTTGTCTCTATTTGTCAGCCCTGTGATGACCTGGTGACTTATCCAGGGTGTACCCCGCCTCTCACCCATAGTCAGCTGGGATAGGCTCCAGCTTGCCTGCAACCCTGCACAGGATAAGCGGCTACAGATAATGGATGGATGGATAGTTATATCTCAATACTCACAGGTGAAATGTCCATCCACAACCTTTAACCTGACAATTTGTACAGTTCAGTGTTGCACATGTAGCCATTTTTCTTCTAATTTTTCTCACCAACTACATATATAACTTGTCCAAGTTTGTGTACGGGTGGCACAGTGGTGTAGTGGTTAGCACTGTCGCCTCACAGCAAGAAGGTCCTGGGGTCGAGCCCAGCGGCTGACGAGGACCTTTCTGTGTGGAGTTTGCATGTTCTCCCTGTGTCTGCATGGGTTTCCTCCACAGTCCAAAGACATGCAGGTTAGGCTAATTGGTGGCTCTAAATTGACCGTAGGGGTGTGAATGTGAGTGTGAATTGTTGCGTCTATGTGTCAGCCCTGCAATAACCTGGCGACTTGTCCAGGGTGTACCCCGCCTCTCGCCCATAGTCAGCTAGGATAGGCTCCAGCTTGCCTGTCGGACAGATAATGGATGAGATGGATGAAAGTTTGTATAGCTTCCAGTGGGAGTGGTAAGATGGCGGCCACCTGGCTTCACTCCTATGAGCTCTCCAGATTTTCGACAGAGCTCATAGTGGAGCAGATAACTGAAAAAATCCTTCAAATGGTGACACAAGCATGAAATTTTGCACAGATACCCTCCTGGATATACTCTTTCAGATTAGGATCCTGGCCACGTGAAAATTCAAGATGGCGACCTTTTTTCAAGATGGCCGCCATCAGTATCTGGCAATCTCACACCGAGACCATATATCTGTTGAAATAAACATGCTTTTTCCATTTAAATGAACTTTAAATCATGGGATTGTGATCATGAACTGTTTCCCACAATCTACCATGTCATTCAAGATTTAAACAAAGAAGACCTCCAAGTCCAACCTAAACTATCGGAGCTAGGAGAGCCCAGCTCTGCCTGCTCCATATCCAGCCACAGACCAGCAGTGGCACTGGGCACAGCCCAGTTATCATGGGGCCACCAAACCAGGCGAACCTGGCTCCAGCCCCAGAGAAAATAAAGAAGAGAAGAAAATGTTGTTCTATTATGCGCAATCAGCGAAGATATCCAACAACAAAAAAAAATTAATTGCATTGAACTGCATTGAAAAGAAAGCAACAGGATTTGATTTGTTTTACTTACAGTGACATCTATAACTTCTATGTTATCTTATCTCGTATCTGTTACTGCCCTCTAGTGTTATCTTAATATCTACATTACACTGTAAAAAAAAAAAAAAGTGTTGTTTTAACTTAAAAAAGTTAGTGCAAGGGCTGCCTTAAAATTTTGAGTTCACTGGAATTCACATAGTAAGTTAAATTGTTGTGAACTTACTATATTAATTTCAGTGAACTCAAAATTTTAAGGCAGCCCTTAAGGCAGCCCTTGCACTAACTTTTTTAAGTTAAAACAACAAATCATTTTTTACAGTGTAGTAATACTGTTACACAATCTTATACATATCTTATAACTATAAAACACTTATGACTAACTTAACTCTAACACTTAACTCTAACACTTAACTCTAAAACACACTTAACTCTAACACTTAACTCTAACTCTAAACACTTATGGCTAACTTAACTCTAACTTATTTGCAACTATATAGAAAACCTTTAGGCTGTAGGAAGTCACAATAATCCCAAAAGTGATGGTCTGACAACGCATGCCATCCAACAAAAGACAAACAAAATCAATGCGCAAAATTTATCTACAGTTCACATTTGCAGGAGCAGAGTGCTGTGCACACAAGGCCCAGGCTGAAGCACTTGCATCTACCACGGCAGCTGGTTTTGCAACCACATTTGGTCAGTTGCTCACAGCTCTTGGCTATGGGAGCATTGGCCGTCCAGAAAACGTGCCACTGTTCACCAGACTTCTGCCATCCCCAGTCAGCAGGACTCTCAGGTTCAGGCTGACACAGGGTTGCCTGGCCCCACACACAACCGGCCTGGTAGGCAGCACGCTTGGTATGTTGGAGAAGAGCGGCTTTGGTTGGCGGGATGGCCTCATAAGGTCGTTGTTTCCTGCACCACACCAACCAAGATCCACATCCAGAAACGATTGCATGTGTGTGTTAAATATGTTCAATTTACAATGGATAAATCATAATTTTCAAGGAGTAGCAGCCATTTTCGGCACCACATTGAAGGCTAACCTTCTTAAATTTATATCAGAGACAACAAAATCTGTAAAATTAGCATATAAGAGCATAAACATGGTTCACTTGGAAAATTAAATTAAGAAAAGAGGGAAAATAACAAAAAATTGTCACATTCGGGCAGCCATCTTGGAAAATGGCGGCCATCTTGAATTTTTGGCGTGGCCAGGACCCTTTTCTAAAAGAGAGGACATTAAAGCATATTTGTGGAGAATTTCATGCTTGTGTCACCATTTGAAGGATTCTTATGAAATATGCAATTAACCGCTGCACTATCAGTCGCATCAACTCATTCTCTCTCTCTCTCTCTCTCTCCCCCCAGTGGAAGTTTGAGTAATTATTCGTGCACAATTTACGTATTGAGGTATTTCACTCACGTGACCAAGTCATGTGATGCTGCCATTTTGGACGGCACGGCTCGAATCAGTTTGAATGCGAGGAAGGCGACAAACGAAAAACATAAAAGAAAAAGGAGCGAGATGCAGAAAACACCTTCACTATCCAGCGACGTAGGGCATTTACAGGGCGAGCAGAGGGAGAGGTATTTGCAAAAATTGAGGTTAGCAGGCTTAGAGAATGACATTTACCTGCTTCCACCAGGATTGTTCACTGACAGCTAAGGTTTGTTCACATTTTCATTTACTTTCGGTCCTCAGGATAAACAAAATGTTATTAAATGTCATTGAAATAACTTCTTAGTCTGTTGAGACATGGCCCGTTATAAGTTTTTCCTTTACTGTATTTACTAGTTTATTGAGTGCGCTCCGGGGCTGGCTGGTGCTAGCTAGCTAGCGCTCCGGGGCTCGCTGGCCGGCTAGCTAGCGCTCCGGGGCTCGCTGGCCGGCTAGCTAGCTCTCCGGGGCTCGCTGGCCGGCTAGCTAGCGCTCCCGGGCTGGCTGGCCGGCTAGCTAGCGCTCCGGGGCTCGCTGGCCGGCTAGCTAGCGCTCCGGGGCTCGCTGGCCGGCTAGCTAGCGCTCCGGGGCTCGCTGGCCGGCTAGCTAGCGCTCCGGGGCTGGCTGGCCGGCTAGCTAGCGCTCCGGGGCTGGCTGGCCGGCTAGCTAGCGCTCCGGGGCTGGGTGGCCGGCTAGCTAGCGCTCCGGGGCTGGCTGGCCGGCTAGCTAGCGCTCCGGGGCTGGCTGGCCGGCTAGCTAGCGCTCCGGGGCTCGCTGGCTGGCTAGCTAGCGCTCCGGGGCTGGCTGGCCGGCTAGCTAGCGCTCCGGGGCTCGCTGGCTCAGTAAACTAGTAAATCCAGTAAAGGAAAAACTTGAGACTGAAAGGTTTTAACAGTCATCCAAATGACTGAACGTAAACATTGCTACAGTAACATACTAGCTACTGTTGTTGACATTAGCTAGCTTGCCGTCCAAAATGGCGGACACCGGGGCGTCACGTGACCCTGTGACGTCAGGTGAAATACCTCAATTGAACGTCTTTTCTACTTGGCCAAAAGATCACTAAGGTGTCGGTAATTGTAGCCGCCTACAATTTCTATTTCACTTCCTGATCGTGTAATTTCTTTATTATGTAATAATTTTCAAATAAAGTGTATGCTAGGATTTTATTTACAATATTTGTTTTATATATATATATATATATATATATATATATATATATATATATATATATATATATATATATATAAGTTATCTATGAGAATATCGAAAATCAGACATATTTAATTTAATTTTTAACATTTAAAATAATTTAGCTCACAGTGAAATGTTATTGTCGGGAAAGAATCAGGCTGTAAATATAATGTAAAAATATAGAAGAAAACGAACATATTATTCTTATTCGTGTTCATATTCTTAATATGTTCCCGGAAGTTGCGTTTCGTATTCTTATTCTTTTTTTCCTTTTTTTTAATTAATTGAACAGTGGAAAAATATAAACTCTCAGGGAGGATATGGATTAAAATTAAAGATTAGGGGATTCATGTCAGGGAAAAAATACAATAACAAATAAGGTGCATGCAAATTACATTTTAAATTAGGCAATTAAATGAACATATAACGGAGCAGAGACACAAAAGGAAAAGGATTCATAAATTACAATAACAAATAACGAGCAATGTCTATACTTGTTTTTCTTGCAATTTTGCAGTCTATTTTTTGAGAGACAAAAAAAGAAACATTTTAAAGTCATTAATAAATCCAGGGAAGGAGGGCTTACAGTTTCTCCATTTTGCACAGTGAATATGATATTTACCCCTTAATACAATTATGTTAATAATGTCTGAGACAGAAGAGGGCAAATTATCCATGTAGAAAACAGTATGATATAATTCAAAGGATGGAACATTCATTTTAAGTGATACCCAGTTTTTTTTTATATCTGACCAAAAATAATGAGAAACAGGACATAAAACAAATGCTCCAGTGTTTCATCATCATTATTGCAGAAGGAACACTGATCCACATCAAAATTTAATCTTTTTTTTTAGAAGCTCTGCCACAGGATAAATCTTATTCATGATTTTGAAATGCGTTTTCGTACTCTTATTATGTTCCCGGAAGTTGCATTTTGTATTATTTTAGTTCCCATTTATTTATTTATTTATTTATTTATTAAACAAATTTATGCAAACTCTCAGGGAGGATATGGATTAAAATTAAAGATTAGGGGATACATGTAAGAGAAAAACAAAAACAAATAAAAAAAAACAACTAAGGTGCATGTAAATTACATTTTAAATTAGGCAATTAAATGAACACATAACGGAGCAGAGACACAAAAGCAAAAGGATTCATAAATTACAATAACAAATAATGAGCAATGTCTATACTTGTTTTTCTTGCAATTTTGCAGTCTATTTTTTTTGAGAGACAAAAAAAAAAAATTTAAAGTCATTAATAAATCCAGGGAAGGAGGGCTTACAGTTTCTCCATTTTGCACAGTGAATATGATATTTACCCCTTAATACAATTATGTTAATAATGTCTGAGACAGAAGAGGGCATTTCGTATTCTTATTTTTTTTATTAAATTCAAACATAAACAGAATTATTTTATATTACAACATAAAATCACACCTCCTCTGAAAATATAATCTGAAAAGAAAACTTATCAAATACATATATATACAATATATGTAAAATGGATTAAAAAACAAAAAAACAAGGGGTTTATGAAAGGTTAACTTCTGCTATGAATGTGTACAGTATATTTGCATGGGGATTGTTTATATATTTCAGACATTTTTGTAACAAGGACAGTTCATTCTTAAGAGCAGGCCATGGGGGGGATTTGGCATATCGACACTTGTGTATGTAATATTTTGTAAAAATGAGATTATTCACCAAAAACTCAGTTTTCTTATCTTTAAGGAGTACTCCTATTTGAATATTTTGAAAGGACCAGGAGTCAATATTTCTGGAGCTGGACGATATTAAATCATGGAGAGATTTCCAAACTTTGGACAATTTCACATTTGTAAAACAGGTGCTCTGTCGTTTCCATATCTGTTTTACAAATATAACAGTTTTCTACATCAAATTTAAATCTTCTTTTTATAAATTCATCTCATCTCATTATCTCTAGCCGCTTTATCCTGTTCTACAGGGTCGCAGGCAAGCTGGAGCCTATCCCAGCTGACTACGGGCGAAAGGCGGGGTACACCCTGGACAAGTCGCCAGGTCATCGCAGGGCTGACACATAGACACAGACAACCATTCACACTCACATTCACACCTACGGTCAATTTAGAGTCACCAGTTAACCTAACCTGCATGTCTTTGGACTGTGGGGGAAACCGGAGCACCCGGAGGAAACCCACGCGGAGAACATGCAAACTCCGCACAGAAAGGCCCTTGCTGGCCACGGGGCTCGAACCCGGACCTTCTTGCTGTGAGGCGACAGCGCTAACCACTACACCACCATGCCGCCCTTTATAAATTCATTTGAGGGATAAATGTTATTTATAGTTTTAAAATGAACTTCTTTACATTTTGGGGAAATTGGGAATTTTAAGTATCTTGTTCGAATAGATAATAAATCAGGATTGTTATAATCTTTCAGAATGAGTGAGCTTTTTGTTATACTTGTTATACTTGAATATAAAGTGTTTACTAAGTACTGCCTGTTTACTAAATCCAGATCATCTATCTTTACTTTGTGTAAATTTGGAGTTGGTATGTTCCAAATATTATTCTTAATCAAATGGATAAAGGCTCTTGGGATATTCTGTGTGACTTTCCTATAGGTCTCACTGGAGCAACTCATACTATATTTAGCATTAAAATCATTTAGCTCAAGTATGTTTCCATTTCCATCCAAAATATGCATAACAGACCAAATTTGTTTTGTTCTTCTTCTTCTTTTTGAATGGCGGTTGACAACGACTTCGGTGTATTACCGCCACCGCTGGACTGGAGTGTGGAACAGTAGTTGCCTCTTCTAAAAAATTAAATGCGTCTTATTAGACCTGTCTCTTTCAAAAAAGTAAACAAAAAAAATAAAATCTTCCCATTACTTCTTTGTAAAATATTTTTTAGTCTGAATGTTGTATCATTGGCCTCTACGTGTTCAATAAAAACCTGTCTCTCTTGCTGGTATTTCCTACAGTGACATGCTCTACAGTTTCTGGGCTTCCCATGCAGAATTCGCAGTTACCAGTTACCTGTTCATTTCAGCGAGAGTGCTATTCAGCTTTGTGTGCCCCATTCTCAGTCTGGCCAACACCACTTCTTTTTGCCTTGCACCCCCATCACCAACAATTTTCAAGACTTGAGGCTGAATGTTAAAAAGATGCCTCCCAGTGGGTCCACTCTCCCAGAGCTGCTGCCATTTACTGTTAATTTTGGTTTTAATTATGCTCTTTACTTCTGCCTTGCAATACTTTATGTGCGTATCTATATTCTCTTTGCTTGCTGCTCTTTTGGCATATTTATCTGCCATCTCATTCCCCTCAACCCCTATGTGAGCAGGAACCCATAAAAAAGAACACTTAAAACCCGCCTTTAGTAATGCACTTGCCAGCTGAAGAATCTCAAATAGAATGTCATCCCTGGTTGTTGAGTGAGAGAGCTGAATACTTTGAAGGGCTGAACTAGAGTCAGATGCTATAACTATTTGCCTGTTTCTCATGTCATTATCCTCTAACCAAAGCAGGGCAAACCATATGGCTACCAGTTCCGCTGTGTATACCGCCAGATCGTCTGTCAGCCTCTTATATATGGCCAACCCAAGATCAGGGACCACATGTGCCACTCCCACCCTTTTGTCTGTACCCTTTGAGGCATCTGTGTACAAAATCATACACTGGTTGTAGTGTTCTGATATGTACCCACTCACTCTCCATTTGTCCACTTCACCCTCTTGCCTTTCCTCAAGCAGCCCAAAGTCCACTTTTAATTCTTCCAATGTCCAAGGGGGAACTATAGGGTATGACAGTGTTGGGGCGATATCAAGTCCACTTAACCCCATGCTCTCGACCCTGTCCTTGACAGTCCACCCAAAGCTCCTCCCTCCCTCCCTCCCTCCCTCATGTAGTCGCTCTTGACAATGAGTCAGGACTGGCTGTACTATGTGACTCTCATCATGACCCCCGAGATTAACCCAGTATACCAGGGCAAGCTGCTCCCTTCGCAACTGTAAGGGCATTTCCCCCACCTCAACCTGAATTGCGTTCACTGGTGAGGTTTTGACTGCTCCACAGCATATTCTCAAGGCTTGATTATGCATTAGATCCAACTTGTGCAACATTGACTTAGAGGCCGACCCATAGGCTATACATCCATAGTCAAATACTGACCTCATTAGTCCAGTATAAATTGCTCTCAGTGCTCCCCTTGATGCTCCCCATTCAACCCCACACAGACATCTCATGACATTTAGAATTTTTTTGCACTTATCCACCATTTTCTGGATATGGAAGGCCCAGGTCAACTTCTTGTCAGACCACACCCCCAGATATTTAAAGGAACAGTCCACCGTACTTCCATAATGAAATATGCTCTTATCTGAATTGAGACGAGCTGCTCCGTACCTCTCCGAGCTTTGCGCGACCTCCCAGTCAGTCAGACGCGCTGTCACTCCTGTTAGCAATGTAGCTAGGCTCAGCATGGCCAATGGTATTTTTTGGGGCTGTCGTTAGATGCGACCAAACTCTTCCGCGTTTTTCCTGTTTACATAGGTTTATATGACCAGTGACATGAAACAAGTTCAGTTACACAAATTGAAACGTGGTGATTTTCTATGCTATGGAAAGTCCGCACTATAATGACAGGCGTACTAACACCTTCTGCGCGCTTCGGCAGCGCTTAGTACGCCTGTCATTATAGTGCGGACTTTCCATAGCATAGAAAATCGCTACGTTTCAATTTGTGTAACTGAACTTGTTTCATATCACTGGTCATATAAACCTATGTAAACAGGAAAAACGCGGAAGAGTTTGGTCGCATCTAACTACAGCCCCAAAAAATACCATTGGCCATGCTGAGCCTAGCTACATTGCTAACAGGAGTGACAGCGCGTCTGACTGACTGGGAGGTCGCGCAAAGCTCGGAGAGGTACGGAGCAGCTCGTCTCAATTCAGAGAAGAACATATTTCATTATGGAAGTACGGTGGACTGTTCCTTTAAAAACATCCACTCTTTCCAACTCACTCCCTGACAGGAGGATTTTTAGCTCAGGGTTTACACTTCCCCTAGAGAAAATAATCACTTTTGTCTTCTCTACTGAGATTCTAAATCCCCACTGAACTGCCCATTGATGGACTTCACAAATTTGTTTTGCCATCCATTTCGTATTCTTATTATGTTCCCGGAAGTTGCGTTTCGTACTCTTATTATGTTCCCGGAAGTTGCGTTTCGTACTCTTATTTTTTTATTATTATTATTATTTTTTTTATAGATAGGACAGTGTAGAGAGACAGGAAATGAGCGGGAGAGAGAGACGGGGAGGGATCGGGAAATGACCTGAGCCATGACACCCCCATTTCGTACTCTTATTATGTTCCCGGAAGTTGCGTTTCTTACCGAGAGTCCTCCAGTATCCCACAATGCTTTCGCTCCTTGTTTGACCTCTCAGTGATTTCCGTTAACTGCTAAAGTCAGTTTGTGTGTGTGAGTGTTGCATGCTGGGACCGATGGCCGCTTCAAAGCCCATCGAACCTGAGGCCGGGTCCGGACTGCCCCGGTGGCAGCTGGCGCTGCTGGTCGGGACTCCCATCGTGCTCGGGGTCGGAGCCGCGTACCTGTGGAACCGGAGCCGGAGTCAAGCCTCGAGCAGCGGCAAAGACAAGCCGAGTGAGCGCAATGAGGAGAGGAAAACTCCCGAAGGCAGCGAGCAGGACAACATGGTAACTCACCACCGTCTCAGGAAAACATCTACAACCTTATTACACGCTTACAAACCGTGTGAGTGCTCGAGCTGGCCTGCTGGTCGACACTAACACGATTTGTTCGTTTCAGTTTCATAGTCTCAGCTGATCTAAATCTACCTGTCGTCTTACGGCTAAGAGTCGCATCCTAAATGACCTCCTTATGTATATATAGTACCCTACCGAGGCTGTAGATACTCTAGTGAGCGTAGTGCACGTGTATAGGGAGGACTTAAGGGATTTGAGATGCGTCCAGACAGCGGCATGCTAACAGCCTAGTTAGCATGCTACTCTGGCTAGCTGTTTTATTTCCATCAAACTTTTTGTTGTTGTTTATCCTTTATAACGGCTATTTTATTTCAGTAGCTGTCCTCCGGTATTGTGGATTTATTTCTGCACTTTTATAACAACAAAAAGCCGTTTTAAGTACTGATGCTAGCTAACAAAAGCTACTTAAGCAGGTTAGCTAGCTGGCTAGCTAGCTCACTCAAGAAGAAGTGAGAGTGGCATTCTTTATGTTGCGGACAAGAGTGGATTTTATTGTATAGTTTTAGTTAAAACTTTTTTTCCCGTGTATGTACTTGTACTGATGAACTCCAGGGGAGTTTGGCTTTGTAAGAGGAGAGTGGTGCTGGTGGTTGGAGTTAAATCCTCCATTGAGAGCCATATTTCATAGTCTGTGTAGTGATGTGTGTGAGTTTTGTTGCTGAGAATTTGCTTTTTTAATCTCTCCGACTTTCATTTTGAATTACGCTCAATCCCAAATAGACACCCTCTTTTTCTTTGTATTACATATGTTTTGAACTAATTACTTTGGCATCCAGTGTAATGCATATAACACAGGCTCTGAGATTGACTGACTGTTTAAAAAAAAAAACAGGCACATGCAACTAAAATGAGCGCAGCATGTCATGAACCCATCTCATCTCATTATCTCTAGCCGCTTTATCCTGTTCTACAGGGTCGCAGGCAAGCTGGAGCCTATCCCAGCTGACTACGGGCGAAAGGCGGGGTACACCCTGGACAAGTCGCCAGGTCATCACAGGGCTGACACATAGACACAGACAACCATTCACACTCACATTCACACCTACGGTCAATTTAGAGTCACCAGTTAACCTAACCTGCATGTCTTTGGACTGTGGGGGAAACCGGAGCACCCGGAGGAAACCCACGCGGACACGGGGAGAACATGCAAACTCCACACAGAAAGGCCCTCGCCGGCCACGGGGCTCGAACCCGGACCTTCTTGCTGTGAGGCGACAGCGCTAACCACTACACCACCGTGCCACCCATCATGAACCCATATACTCCAAACTTTCAGAGCAGCTCATCTTTCTGATGAGGTCCTGTCGAGGACGGCCCCAGATGGACAGTTGAAAGTCACACTTGGAAGACGCTCTAGACACTTACAGTAATGCTTTTATGGCTGAGGACTACAGCTGACTTGCTAACTTCATGACAACTGCAGTCCTAAACAGTTTTGCACTCAGGTTTCCATTAATGAAGAGTTATAACATCAATGAAACTGACTTCATGTTCAAACTGTTAAGGTTATAATCATGTCTGTTGTTGTCCAGGTGAGGATGGGTTCCCTTTTGAGTCTGGTTCCTCTTGAGGTGTCGTCTGAGGGAGGTTTCTTTGCCACCATCGCCACAGGCTTGCTCATTGGGGATAGATTAGGGATAAAATTAGCTCATGTCTTTGGTCATTCAGATTCTGTAAAGCTGCTTTGTGACAATGTCTGTTGTTAAAAGCGCTATACAAATAAACTTGACTTGATCTTTCTTTCTCAGAATACAAAACATTATTCAAAATAGCAAGGAGCGGGCAACCATTACTTTTCCATAGAAAAAGCACAGAGGTGCAAACGATAGTATGACATGATCATGTGACAAATCTGAATGATTCCTCGGACCAGTCCTTTGGCGCATATGTGCTCTGACATTTCTTCAGTTCTCCACTCACAGCTTTAGTCAAGTTTATTTGTATAGCGCTTTTAACAATAAACATTGTCGCAAAGCAGCTTTACAGAATTTGAATGACTTAAAACATGAGCTAATTTTATCCCTAATCTATCCCCAATGAGCAAGCCTGTGGCGACGGTGGCAAGGAAAAACTCCCTCAGACGACATGAGGAAGAAACCTTGAGAGGAACCAGACTCAAAAGGGAACCCATCCTCATTTGGGCAACAACAGACAACATGACTATAACATTAACAGTTTAAACATGAAGTCAGTTTCGTTGATGATATAAACTCTTCATTGATGGAAACTTGAGTGCAAAACTGTTCATGACAACTGCAGTCCTAAAGTAAGTAAGTCAACTGTAGTCCTCGGCCATAAAAGCATTACTGTAAGTGTCCAGAGCATCTTCCAAGTGTGACTTAGCTGTCCATATGGGGCCGTCCTCCACAGGAGCGACGTGATGAGACTCCGACCAGACACAGGGCACCAGGCAGGTCCGAGGAGCAGAAGGGGTCAGAATCTCGATCCCAGGATTGACATGTAACTCAGAGGGACAGATTTTTTTTTGGGGGGGGGGAAACACAGGTTGTTAGGTATGCCCAATGTCACCTGAATAAGTAGGAGCAGTATACCTTTTGTGCTGAGTACAAGCAGGGACTCCGGCAAAACTAACTATGACAGCATAACTAAAAGGAGAGAGCCAGAAGGTAACACAGGCATGAAGGGACATAAAGCAGCAGCCACTACACCGTCGTCAAACTCGAGTGAGCAAGCGAGTGGGGACTGACAGCATCCATACATCCCAGTTTACCAAAACACACTGTCTGAGGACCCTCCAGATCTACTCCTTTACCAAATAAACACCGTTAACACAAGGCTTGACTAAACAGATATGTTTTCAGCCTAGACTTAAACACTGAGACTGTGTCTGAGTCCCGAACACTACTTGGAAGGCTGTTCCATAACTGTGGGGCTTTGTAAGAAAAGGCTCTGCTCCCTGATGTAGCCTTCACTATATGAGGAACCAGCAGATAGCCTGCACCTTTTGATCCAAGTAGGCGTGGCGGGTCATAAAGGACCGAAATTTCGCTCAGGTACTGTGGTGCGAGACCGTTCAGTGCTTTAAAGGTCAATAGTAGTATTTTATAATCAATACGAAATTTGATTGGGAGCCAATGCAGTGTGCATAAGACAAGATGTGGTCATATCTTCTTTAGTTCTAACCTGCAATCGGTTTACATTTAGAAAAATGTATATAATCCACTTACGGATCCATTTTATCCTCTCGTTTAATGTGCTTAGAGACATTACAAAGAAGAATGCTACTTCCTCCCAAGTTTTAGAGATGGTTGAGTCCTCTGGTGAGTGTATGTAGCGAGTGCGGTCAGCTTGTTTGGCTGATCTAACAACAAGGCAAGTGTGAAGCCCTGCATGTACCATTTATACATCAAAATTAAAAGCTTTTTTTAAAGAAAAGTGGTGTGTAAATTGTATAGTGGGCTGTAGGCTATACATTTTTGGCTACTGCTGTTTCTCATTGGAAGTAAAGAAAAACACAAAGGAGCACTGGATAGTGCATGTCTACGGCGCCGTTTACACATACCCGGGTATTTTTAAAAACGCAGACCTTTGCCTTCGTTTGTGCCTTTCGTTTATACACAAACGGAGTTTTTTCCTCTGAAAACGATTCTTTCTTAAAAACCCCGGCCAAAGTGGAGATTTTTTGGAAACTCCGTTTTGCGTTTGTGTGTAAAGAGACCAAAACGGAGTTTTAGGCACTCTTCGCGCCACAAAAGAGTGACCATTGTACATATGACAAGCATGGAAACACTCAGAGTAGCAGCATTTCTGTTATTAAGAGCTATATTCACCTGTTTGCTTTTGAGAATAAAGCTCATTGACCAGCAGAGACGCATTAGGGCTCGGAGGGCAGCAATTGCGGAGCTTCTGGTGACCAAAAGAGCCCGACCGTACCACCGCCAGCATCGGCGATTTTGGGTTCGACCTGGACGGACTGCTATCTGGTGGGAGAATTTTGAGAATGGCGTTGTCGTCCCGGAGGAATGGCAGGAAAATTTCAGAATGTCGCGCTCCTCACTCCTGTCACTCGCAGAGTTGGTACGTCCATACATGAGTCAAAATTTGCTAATGGGTAATAATGGTGAGACACATATAAAAAATCATCTCTATCCACTATTTTAAACATAAATTGGATATTTTTTGGTTTAAATAAAATAATATTGCTCTCAGAAATAATGTTGACAACTTCAGATATCACAAGCTATATTTTCCCAATAAAATCATGAATTAATTTTTTGAAGTTGGTGAATTTTAGACACCCGACTGTAACAGTTCTGACTAACCAGCTTCGACAAGGTTTGATTGCTATACAACTTATTGTCGGAATTAAATCAACTACACTCCATAAAACAGGTTTACTGAAGTGTTTAAAAAACCATATACAATGGGCCTGCACATTTTCTAAACACGAAAAAATCATTTTAAAAAAAGACCCTTATGCACGTTACGGTGTCCGTCAGAAGTCAACATCAACTTGTGAATAAGAATATTCCAACTAAAAACATTAATATAGAACAATATATGTAATCAATCACTTTAATATAAAAGCACCAATTGATTTATAATTATTTCTCGCCTTGGAATCTGCCCGTTTTCAAAATACATCGATGGTAAAATCAAAGGATCGCTGTCTGTCAGAAAATAACGTACACAAGACTGTATCGTATATCTCCGACCGGCAGAGCACCGCATGATACACAAACCTCCAGGAAATCCACACTACCACAAGTTTTGATGACATCATCGCTTTCCGAGAAGATGGAGAAACTGGCCGCCTGAGCAGCGTGTGTTTGCAGTCTGTCAAGAAAGCTAACGTGCGTAATACGTAACGCACGCAAGTATAGATTTGTTCTTCACTCACTAAAAATGAACCGTAGCGATCGGGGAACTGGCTGAAATACTTCATAATGGATGTAAACAAAAATTGACGCCAGTGCAACTGAAAGAATTTGCCGGGAGGGTGAATGATCGTGTGGAATGTGTTGGTCCCTGACGGAAGCAGGAAGTCGCACGTTACAATCTGACGGACATTTCTTATGCACGTTATATTTTGACGTCCCCCAATTGAAGATAAATAAAATTTGCTTTGGGTGTACTTGTCACCATGTCAGACAGGTCTCCTTCTAGAGTCAGAGAGCTTTAAGTGGACTTGTTGGAAAAAGGAAGAGATTGATGGCCCAGAAATATGTTTCCATGGCTGTAATCCAAATTTTAAGTCTCATTTATTACTTTATGGTGCATGCATATTACTATCAGACAGTTCCGGCTGTGTGCAATACTCATGTTGTAGTCTTCATTTATGAATTTTACAATATAATTTTAGTCTTAGATTTCTCCTGTTACTTAAATATTCATATTCCCCTTTCCCTAGTCAGATCTTATAGTGCAATTAGAGTACATTTCAATGAATTCATCTTTGGTAATTTATGTCCGTCAAAAGTAACATGCATAAGTATACTAACCCACGTGTTTTAGTATTGTATTGTTCCACAGAGTCCTGTTTCCAATCCTTAATGTTAATAGTAAGTTACTACTGTTATGTTATGAGGATTTCTTCACAATGAATTCTTATGTCGGTTCATAAGTGATAACAGAAAAGTTATCACCTTGGCTCTTGGTCGTGAATCTTTTCACCTGTTTCTTGAATAATTGTATTCTCATTTTCTGGAAAGATCTTTGATATTTTCCATTAAGTATTGTAAAAACCTGATTATTTCATTCTTATATGCATGGAGTTTTGTAAAATAAGGAGAAAAAAAGTAAAAATACTTCATTTTTTTCCGTCAAAAAATAACATGCATAAGCGTAGATTTGATAACTTCGCAGATGATTTTTTTGAAAATCCAGTGTGATTACTATCTTTTCAATTGTTAATATGTTTAATAAAATAATAAAAGTTTAATATGATGTAGTTTAATTTTTCAATAAAAGAATATGAATTTTGACATGATTTGTTACATATTATTACCCATTAGCAGATTTTCATCCACATACAGGGTGAGTGTACTCACATGCGCGCTTCTGTCGGCGGTTCTCGATGAGGCTTCCGATTGGCTTGTGTGGAATTGTCATTCTTCTAACACTGCCACCGAGTTTAACAGCTCTTGACAGCGTATTTATGCGGATCAATATAAACGTAATTTTAAAAAAAACGCAGCTGTGTGCACGAAGTTATTTTGGAAAACGGAGTTTAGAAAATATGCGTTTTTAAAAATACCCGGGTATGTGTAAACAGCGCCTACAACCGATAACTGTAATGTTCGACACACCCATGAGAGAGAGAAACTGCTAGTGAGACAAGTTGCAAAGTGCTGAATTACATGCAAATGTGAACAATTGCAGAGCATGTGGGACATTGAGGGAATTATATTGTGAAGTTGACTTGCTGCCTTCAAGCTGAGCATCAAGAAGACCCTGGTCTTCAAGTGGAAGACCAGTAATCGAAAGGGTTTCATTAATTCACATATTCTGGATGATACTGTGGGAGGTATGGAATATAGCGTTATGGATATGAAACCATTTGGTTAATCAAGACAAAGCATTTAAAATAGGAATTAAAACTGTACTGCCTTTCAGATTTTTTTCAAGTGTAGGTCATAAAAAAAGAATTTTCCCTGACACACAATTATTTTTGTTTAGTGGACCAAAAGTTACTGAATTCGAATCAATTTTATTAGGAGATATATATATATATATATATATTTTTTTTTTTAAAAAATAGAACACATTTAGGGCCATGTGGCCCTAAATTCTCCGCTATTTTTTTCCTGCTTCACCATGACCCAATTCAAGATACTACGTCATGCATCACATGGTGAGCTTTCCCTGTTGGCGCAAGGCATTGTGGGATACAAATTTGAAACAGGAGAGAAAAATGGAGGACGCAAGTGTGCGAATGAAACGTGAAAGACCGGCTACAGTAACGGAAAGCGAGAAAAAAAGACGTTATGTTGTGAAGGAAAGGAAACACAGGATCAAACTAATAAATATTGGCGCTCAGCGAACACCTCGATGTGATCAGCTGTTCATTTAGCGACAAAATGATGTAACTGTCAGTGCACGGTCAAAGGTAAACCTGCGCATGCGCACACGGACTACTGCTGCCTGCTTGACTGCACGACGCGAGCGATTTCATGCACATTTGCTCGGGAATCCGCTCAAATTAAATAACTTCCCAGCCACAGGATGGCCTGATATTTTGTGAGGTATTACAGAAATAAGCACATCACAATGACCAAATTTCAGAGGGAGCTAAATTTCACCGATTTTATGAAATCGAAAGGGCATCTCGCTTTAAGGTTAAACCAGCGTTAGACTTAGGCCAGGTTTACACTGTCTGACTTTTAGCCCAATTTTGCTGTCATGGATGAAAATCATACATTGTAAAAAAAAAACTACTTTGGCAGTCTGTCTAATGTAGGGCTGGGTGATTAATGTTTCAACTGTATCCTGTGCAGGGTCGTGGGCAAGCTGGAGCCTATCCCAGCTGACTATAGACCCCTTTCACATGACGTCACCGCGCCGCAAGATTTTGTTAGGCGCCATATTGAAAGACCAAGTACATGCACACAATATAAAACAAAGTACGAGCGAGAGTAAAGTGACACGATGGCTGATAATCAGGGCTTTGAACCAGAATTTTTTTCCTATTGGTTCGTTCCGAACAGAAACGGAATTTTAACGTTTCCGGTTTTGGGTTCCACCATTAAATAGACGTTCCCGAACTGGTTAGAACAAAAAAATTTCGTTCCCGGAACGGTTAATTACGTTCCCTGTCAGCTGTTTAACAAATGGCTATAAAATTATGTCTCTGTCTCATCCAGCTTAAGCCAAATGTAGGCTAATTCTATTACAACCTTCATTAAATAAGATGAAATAATTCAAAACAATTATTATTTCAAATGTTGGCGATTTGGATTCTCAGTATGTCTTCCCATCTACACAAACAGAAAAAGTGCCAAAAATGAAAGATAATTCGTTTAGTGCGTTACCAAAGGCTAGTCAGGCCCTATAGAGGGCTACCGCATGACGTCACCGCGCCGCGAGATTTTGTTAGGCGCCATATTGGAAGACCAAGTACACATCTATGCAAGTACATACATACATAAAACAAACTACACCTGAAATGTAGCCAGGGCCGGTTCTGCCCTAATCTGGACCCGGGTGCAACATCGCGCAACCCCCCCCCCCCCCCAAAAAAAACACCAGTCTAAATCAGGACAACCATCACATAACTATAAACATTTTATATCAACTATTTTAACTAAATGGGCTATAATAAATAAGCCTGCAGGCAGCCACGGCGGGCTGCCTCAGAAAAGTAACCATTTGTCCTACCTTAAAACTCGTTTTGCATTTTCTGCCTCCTTTTTTGTATTTTCAACCCTCCGTTTATTTTCTTTCCTTTTCTGAAAACCCGATTTGTGTCCAGACATTTTGTTCTGCTACCAACGAACTAACTCGTCAGGTCTCGTCTCTCGAGCCCACGATGATTCCCGTGGGAAGGGCAACAATTGATACTTTTTTACAAACAGCCAATAGGGAGGTTGCATCGTTCAGGCTCTTCTTTGCTCAGACACTCAGTAATTCACTTATTATCACATGAGACATGATAGTAGTCCACCTTCCTGCTCTCTCCATTCAGTCAGCGAACGTCACACAGGAAGTGAACCCCAGCGGGTCATAGAAACTTGCGCAGGAGGAGAATGGCTTTTTTATTTGTAGGCTACGGAAACTTTGAGGAACGAAATAAAAACCGGTATTAACCGGTTACCATTATTTTTAATAAGCGTTTCTGTTCCGGAACATAAAAAATAATAAAGTTTCTGGTTTCGTTTCTGTTCCATGTGAAATAGAAAAAGTTCCCGGTTTTCGTTTTCGTTCCTTGAACCGGTTCAAAGCCCTGCTGATAATTCTGGTTATGTGAGTGCATTACCAGCTGCAGAAAGGGCACGGTATGTGGAGAAACTGGCTGTGATTGATGGGTTTGACCCATATGATAAGACTCACGGCAAAGAAGAATGGAAACCTAAGGAGGACCTGACACCAATTCTGCCATCTGTTTGCTACCCAGACATTGTAAACTATTTGTTGTTTACACCCAGTGCCTACACTCAGTGTTCGAACTATGCCAATATTTTCAGGGGGCCCCTTTTTTCCCTTGGGGCGCTTGCGCTTGTCTCGGAGCACGGGTCTCCAAACACATGAGAAGACTATTTTACGCACATATCACGCGGACTCCACACCTCCACACACGCATCGCGTCTGAAGTCATAACTCATCAGGGGAAATCGTGTCCACATTGGCATGTTCAAAAAACAACCTCGCGTCAACAATGATACCACACGCAAGAAAAAAAAAAACAGTCAGGCTACTCAACAACCAACCTGGCAGCAGCGAGCAAGCCCCAAACCATCCTAAATTATTATTATTATTATTAAATTGTAGAAGTCTGGGAGGCTTGCTCCTCATACAGTTATCAACTTGGGGCCACTTTAGCATGTTTTAAATCTGAATTTCTTGCGTTTGCTTACCTCAAAGTGTCCGCAGATCATGCACAGACTTATCCATTATATCCCCAGTTTTTTGCCAAGTCTCACACAGGTTTCTTTCAAGTCTACTGTTGGGCCAATAAATCATAAATAAAACAGCTCAGATTTGTTTGTTTAAGTCGTTTGCCACTCCACTTTATTCTCATGGGTTCACATACTGCTGCCATTATTTCCCCCTAATCACGAGTTTGTTGGTCTTCCAATATGGCGCAGGGTCTGTTTACTTCCGGTTTCGGGTGACGTCAGTGAAGGGGTCTATAGACCCTTTTCACTCACGTGACCTTCGTAAACGCGACCGCCATTTTGGACATGAAGAAATAACGGTTTATGGCACAGACCCTTTCGGTTCTCGCTCATCTAGCTGCTACAATGACTGCTTAGACTGCAACAATAATACCTAACACACATTTTAGTATCTGTCATAAAGATGTGAAACTCGTCGAGTGACGAGTGTGTTCATTGATAAGCTAACACAATCTAAAAGTAGACATACCATCACACTGCCCTGGCGCTGTGTACAGTTTACCTTCTATGGTTTGTGCACTCACTATTTGCCATTACTTTCTCCAACCCAGTGTTCGAACTATGCCGATATTTTCAGGGGGTCCCTTTTTTTCCCTTGGGGGGGAGGGGGGTGCCTGCGCTTGTCTCAGAGCGCGGATCTCCAAACACATGAGAAGCCTATCTTACGCACATATCACGCGGACTCCACACACGCATCGCGTCTGAAGTCATAACTCATCAGGGGAAATCGTGTCCGCATTGGCATGTTCAAAAAACAACCTCGCGTCAACAATGATACCACACGCAAGAAAAAAAAAAAAAACAGTCAGGCTACTCAACACATCTGATCCACAGCAGCACCAAAGCATCACTGGAAATCATGTCAACAACCAATCTTCCATTTCAACACGCGTCAACAAACAAATGGCACCACAAACATGAACGAATCGGTCAGGCTACCGATTCCAAACCCACAGCAGACGAATAATTAAATGCATCGTACCTTAAAGCAGAATCGACCACTAAGGAAGTCTGTTGGCACACTTCCTTTCTACTAGTTTGTGTCCCCAACCTGGCAGCAGCAGTCGTTGTCATATCGGTTTATTTTATCTTTGATGTAAACACAACACTTCGGATATGCAAATGCTTCCCGTTACACACGATTGCTATGTCAGTAAACATCATTTTGCCAATATTTTAGAGACCATCCATCTTCTCCGTCGGTCAGCATCTGTCGGGATCCGATAAAATGATAAATCTTGCCTTGTGTGTTGATGGTTACTACATCCAGGTGCACAACAATATAATGGCATGATGGAAGTCTTGCTGAAAGTAAAAACTTTCTTTGATGGCTATATTCCTTTCGATGCTTCGCCGTCGTTCCTCGTTGTTGGCTGTGGTAGACTACTGGTAGTACATGTCCAAAATGGCGGCCGCGTTTGTCATGACGTCACATGGGAAGGGTCTGTAGGTGAGAGGCGGGGTACACCCTGGACAAGGCTGACACATAGAGACAAACAACCATTCACGCTCACATTCACACCTACGGTCAATTTAGAGCCACTGATTAGCCTAACCTGCATGTCTTTGGACTGTGGAGGAAACCCATGCAGACACGGGGAGAGCATGCAAACTCCACACAGAAAGGCCCTCGCCGGCCGCTGGGCTCGAACCCAGAACCTTCTTGCTGTGAGGCAACAGTGCTAACCACTACACCACCATGCCGCCCTTCATTTCAGTTGATATCGATTTTTAATGACCCATTTGTAATAATTACGAGAATAAAAAAAAAAAACCCACTTTTTAAAAATTTTTAATTTAAAAACCTTACTTTTATCAACAGGCGGCACGGTGGTGTAGTGGTTAGCGCTGTCGCCTCACAGCAAGAAGGTCCTGGGTTCGAGCCCCGGGGCCGGCGAGGGCCTTTCTGTGTGGAGTTTGCATGTTCTCCCCGTGTCCGCGTGGGTTTCCTCCGGGTGCTCCGGTTTCCCCCACAGTCCAAAGACATGCAGGTTAGGTTAACTGGTGACTCTAAATTGACCGTAGGTGAGAATGTGAGTGTGAATGGTTGTCTGTGTCTATGTGTCAGCCCTGTGATGACCTGGCGACTTGTCCAGGGTGTACCCCGCCTTTCGCCCATAGTCAGCTGGGATAGGCTCCAGCTTGCCTGCGACCCTGTAGAAGGATAAAGCGGCTAGAGATAATGAGATGAGATGAGACTTTTATCAACAATTTCCTCATCGTCTGCACGGTGTTTCGCACGTAGACTTTACTTGAGCAGGCTGCCCAGGAATATTAACAGCCGCCAAAGTATATTTAGCGACCCGTTTTAGCAAATGGATCTGAAGAGCGAGAATGTTCTATGAGTGATAGATAAATAATAATGGACATAATGTACTGTATCACTAAAGGGATCTGTGTTTTCCTGGAACGATTGGCCATATAGCCAACCATATGAGCGGAGAACTTTCACACTGTAGATAATCTTAATCAGTGCGCACGTTACATGTTCTTGTCAACGTTACCATGAAAACATGGACCACTTGAGTCCAGTCAGTGCATTCAGCTTTCTAATAGTGCTTTTTTTTTTTCTAACTGATTATTGAAAAAAAGATATTTACAGTCCGTGTACATTTCATCATTGTGGTTTTCATGTCCGTAGGAAAAATTAATAATTTTTATTATCAGAAATCGGAGATGGTCGACAAAATTTAAAAGCAACCTGTGGTTGTTGCTGATACACGGCATGTGTGATTTACTGAGCAGTGCAAGCGGAGCAAATTCCAATGCCATGTGAAATGACATGAGGTCGAGCATGTTTGTGCTGGCAGGTAACGCTGACCCTTTCTCCCGGCTACCACTACAAGTATATTTAAGACCTGTGAGAAACGCTGCTCATTTTCTCACGCCATGCTCTTTGTTGTCGCATGTGGATGGTGAAATTGAACGGTCCACCTGTCTGTGTGTCACTGGTCGCACGCTCCATTATGAAGGGATATGATTGGCTGTTTATGCATAAGGGAAGGAGCAAGCCTGGGGTTTATTCATGCAACCGAGCTTTGCGTATGTATTTTGTGCTTTTCTGGCGGTTTGTGTTTAATACATTTTAAGTGAAATTATCAAACGTTCCATCGAACAATTTTCTTATTGCTGTTGATGGTGTCTATCGACGATTATCACCCAGGATTATTATATATAGGATATTACACAGTGATGCGAAGATATTAATAAATAAATTTTAAATTTTTGTGGACACATCCACAAAAAACAAAATGCAAGATAATCAAAAAAATTTTAACTTCGAACCGGTTCAGTATTTTTGACAGCGTGCGTCTAGTCAGCGGGAAAACACTGGGAGTGATGTCATCAGAGTGAAATATCGGAACTTTGATTTTTTCGTGGTCCAAATCCTGCGCTCTGATTGGCTGGCGAGCGGGTCCGTATCCGACAGTACGGACCCCGGTTACAGACCTCTGGCGACTTGCTCGTTCACAACAACAAACAACATAGTAGCTTTTTTTTTTGTCAACATTTATCTTTTTTTATAAGATTATCAAAAATCTTATAAATTTTTGCCAGCATTTCTCAGGAGAATAGCATTAATTTTACAGCATGGATAGTGATAACGACAGTGTTCACAGCGAAAGCGAGTTTTACTCCCCTGAGGAAGAAGAAATAAAATAAAACATTGCAGGAGAAAGCTAAAAACTGTTGCTAACGTGGAGCAAAAACATGGCTGAATCCTGAATGACTCAATTTTGTATAAATAGAGGACTAAATAGACGACAAAATGTAGTGTTTTTTTTTTTCCCTGCCATGGAAGTGCACTTGTATACCGAGGAGGAAGCAATTTGCATTACAGCTGTGAATGAGGATTCAAAATAGGATTAATTTTACAGCATGGATGGCGATAACGACAGTGTTCACAGTGAAAGCGAGTTTTACTACCCTGAGGAAGAAGAAATAAAAGAAAACATTTCAGGAGAAAGCTAAAAACCTGTAACTTGCTAACAGTTTGATCTCATTAGTTAATGAGGCCCATTTTGGACCATGTTATCCTAATACATAATATTACGTTAGGTAAAAACTTTAAACCAGTACAATCTCTTCTTCAAAGTTTCACCAAATGGCTTTATTTATGCAATATAAAGGTCATAATACTGTATAACTTTGGTCGAGCAAAAACACCGAGCAAAAACATGGCTGAATCCTGAATGACTCAGTTTTGTATAAATAGGGGACTACATAGGCGGCAAAATGTAGTGGTTTTTTTTTCCCTGCCGTGGAAGTGCACTTGTATACCGAGAAGAAAGCAATTTGCATTACAGCCGTGAATGAGGATTCAAAATGGCGGCTCGGCTCGGTTTTCCCTTTCAGGCGCTCTCGTTTTCTGTTAGAATTTGGTAAAGAAAATAATAAATATTATTTACCAGCTTAAGGTCGGTCCGTATCGTGAAATATCGTGACCTCGGCCTTGAATACCGACCTCGGCCCAGAGGGCCTCGCTCAGTACTTTCAAGCTCTCGGTCACGGTATTTCACCATACGGACCTCCCAGCTGGTAAATAGCATACATATGTTATACATACAGGACACTTTTTCGATGGAATAAAAACATGTTCTATTCCCTTCGAGCAGGTTTCATTTATTTGGTTTGATAGCATACAACATTGTGAGCATATCACTTATCCTCCATGTATTACGTCATTCTACCCAATGGAGAATGGGCGTTGAATATGATTTATGATATTGCATGGTTGCCAAGACAACATGACGTCACACATCGGAGCTGATGTGACTATTCGATGAGGGAGTTTTCTGTTGTGCATGCATAGAAGCATTTCTTTGTTCGCCGTATTACATGTAAAACTTCCGCACTCGCGAGCGACTGTGACTATTTGTAAACGAACATGGCCACCAGGTTTGCTTCGATAAATACGGAAGATTTTGAGAGAATTTTGAAAGAGAACGACGCGTTGAACACCTGAAAGGCTACCAAAGGTGTATGTATAATAATATTGGCTGTTTTGTGGTATATCAGAGATATTCCATTCAGCTAGCATGATATTGAAGTCGTCTTTGATTTGTTCAGTATCATGCGAGCTGAATGGAATATATCGGATATATTCCACAAAAAAGCCAGTCAATATTATTTAAATATGTCACTCAGATCCGTGATATATTTTGTCTGAAAAATGCGAGTTTTTCAACATGAGAAGATAAACTTCATATCTTTTAAAGGAATACTCCGGAGTGAAATGCTTTCTAGGTCTATTTTCGCATTATTGGGAGTGCATACGTCGAGTTGCTACCACAATCACATCAATCGGATGTGTTTTGAGAATTCATTTTTTGCGGTTTCAACCGGAAAGCGCTAACACGGCAGTGCGCGGGGCATGTCTTTTTGCCGATACAAAATGCTATGTTTAAAACCATTGCAAAGCTCAAAACAACATGACAGTTCTGTGGAAGTGAGTAGAGGGTTCCTACAAACAAAACGAAGTGTCCCTGGCTCTGCAAGTGCACGGACAGTGTGTGTAGAAGAGTAAATACAAAGCCAGTGATCTTACCTGAAGTTGGTCTTCTGCAGACGCCATCTTCAGGAGACAGTCCGTAAAAGCCGAATGCAGAGCCCATCCCGCTGGAAATGCACAATTGTGTTATGTTGTGCATTTCCAGCGGGATGGGCTCTGCACTCGGCTTTTACGGACTGTCTCCTGAAGACGGCGTCTGCAGAAGACCAACTTCAGGTAAGATCACTGGCTTTGTATTTACTCTTCTACACACACTGTCCGTGCACTTGCAGAGCCAGGGACACTTCGTTTTGTTTGTAGGAACCCTCTACTCACTTCCACAGAACTGTCATGTTGTTTTGAGCTTTGCAATGGTTTTAAAACTAGCGTTTTGTATCGGCAAAAAGGCATGCCCCGCGCACTGCCATGTTAGCACTTTCCGGTTGAAATCGCAAAAAACGAATTTTCTCAAAACACATCCGATTGACGTGATTGTGGTAGCAACTCGACGTATGCACTCCCAATAATGCGAAAATAGACCTAGAAAGCATTTCACTCCGGAGTATTCCTTTAAGCCAACTTGTGATTTTATTATATAGGCACATTGACAAACAAAAAGTATCCAAATTTATCAAAACAATTCATCGATTACCTCATGAGTGAAGATATTGAAAAATGTTTCTCAATGTCCTGGATGTGGTTCGTATGAAAAATATGAGTGGCATATTTCCCAGTAAAGCACTCACGTCTATAAAATAAAATGCATAACGTGTGCTCAGCAGTGCTCAAATTTGTCCCTTTGAAAAAGAACTTTTATTTTATCACACACACACACTTAAAGCAGATATGCAGAGCCTTTTTAATAAATTTGAGTAGATAGTATCTCCATCCTTGACTCTTGTATGCTGCATAAATGGGAATAAAAAAATATATATTTGAGAGTTAAAATCGACCGCAAAGTTGGCATTGGAGCTGCCCCGCTGAGCCAGCCAGCCCTGGGTGCGTGACGTCACAGCGGGAACCAGTTTTAAAGCCGAGGCCTTTGACGGCTATAGACCAAAGTCATATAAATAAAAATTTATGGTGAAAGTAAGAAATGCCGTTACCGACTTGCTCAACTAAGACTGATTTGACTTCACTGATTGTGGGTTGACTCTCATTAAAACAGGATAGGTGTTATAACTTCTGCAACATACATGTACATGCATGCATTTTCACTGATAAACCGTAAAAGGCTAATTAAATAATCCGATGAACTGAGACAATCACATTCTGAAGCAAATTACATGTATTAATCTAAATGCAGGTAAACATGTTTTTTTTTATCTAAATGAGAGTCGGAGCTTACCCGTCTGTGTTCTCGCTTCTTGAAGACCGACCTTGTGGCCGATTTGTTTTTGAAACGGTCTGAATTTCAGTTCTCCATTCATTCACTTCTTTCACATGGGCGAGATGGCAACAGTATCCAGTTTAGAAATAAAACAGCTGGTCCGCTCATTCACATTTCATACTGTGCATTCCGCCATTACTGCTGGGCTCAGGCAATTACTAAAACCCAGGACAGAACGGGATGTCACCGGTTTTAGCAACAACTGCGGGGAGGTCACTGTCCGAGCGATATGTCCTCGCTCACTCCAGGAGGGACAACTCTCGGCTCACTCCAGGAGGACTGGTGCAACTGAACTCCCTTTCCTTTAAATAAAATAAATACTTCCCTTTTCTTGTAGTTTTCTTTTTCTTTAATTGTTGGTACTGCACCCTCTTTCAATACGGGCTTATAGTCAACGCTCCTCAACAGATCAGAGGTTTCGTACGAGTCCTCAGTAAAATGTGCAGAGCAGAGGAGAGACCACTTCATAGGTGCCCAATGTGCCCGTGAACTACTCGCAAAATGCATCCAAATCTTTGCAGTTTGAACATTCTTGGGCCATGAATGCAACGTAAATCCACCTTCTGCCGTGTTGCCGTACTGGCCAGCAACACATCTACGTGGCATGGCGATAAATTAGCTCAAAATGGAGGATCGGAGTTGCAGTCAGCTCTGTGTTTTAGTATAGCAACGGTGATGAGACCGATTAGATTTCCTGCGGTGACGTTACGGACGTCAAGGTCATTCACTCAGACCGCTACCTGTATGAATCATTTTAATCGTAAAAATTACTATATTAGATTTATTGTTAACGCTTAAAACTACTCCTGTGCCATTCTTGAGGTCTCAAGGCATTTATAAATGATAGTGAGGCCATGGCTCTGTGGATCTGCTTTAAGCACAGTGAAATTCCTCTTTGCATTTAACCCATCTGAAGCAGTGAACACACACGTAAGCAAAGGGCGCACACACATACCCAGAGCGGTGGGCAGCCATTGCTACAGCATTAGGTGCCATGCTCAAGGGGAATCTCAGGCCATGGCTACCCCATGTTAACCTAACTGCATGTCTTTGGACTGTGGGGGAAAGCGGAGCACCCAAAGGAAACCCACGCAGACACGGGGAGAACATGCAAACTCCACACAGAAAGGCCCTCGTCGGCCGTGAGGTTCGAACCCAGAACGTTCTTGCTGTGAGGTGACAGTGTTAACCACTGCATATCCAGCGGAGAAATCTGACAACTGGTCCACTCATTCTCCATACTGAGTACTCCACCATTACTGCTCGGCTCACGCTCCGGGAGAACTGATGCAACTGAATTTACTTTCCTTTTCTTGTAGTTTTCTTTTCCTTTAATTGTTGGTACTGCACCCTCTTTCAATCCAGGCTTATAGCCAACGCTCTTCAACAGATCAGAAGTTTCATACAAGTCCTCAGTAAAATGTGCAGAGGAGAGACCACTTCATTGGCGCTCAATTCGTGAATTTCTCCCAAAACGCGAGAATTAATTGTAAAAATTACTATATTAGAGTTATTGTTAACGCTTAAAACTATTCCTGTGCCGGTCTTAAGGGATTTATAAACAAAAAGTGAGGCCATGGTTCTGCGTATCTCCTTTAAAAAAAAAATGCTTTCTTGATCCCCTTGTTGACACATTTCAGTACAGCTGGGTGTAACATGCTGTGCATGTTATATCTATATACCCTGTTAGAAAATCTCCCATGGCTATCTGGTACAAATATTTAAAAGTGATTTCTTTTCTAGGCTTGAAACTAAGATGGATCTATCATAACATCAATTATACATAACGTGTATAATATATGCGTATGTATAACATAGAAGGCTTACAGACAGATTGAGTTTAATTATGCATTTATTTGATATCTAAAATTACTTATTTAACATCAGAATTGAGGGGAAAAATAAAATGAATTAAAATATAAATCTGTTCAAAATGTAACCTTTTACAATTTGAACGGTTCGGCATGTTTAAGAGCTAATCAGCTGCTTCTCATTTTATGGACACAAAGCTGTCAAGCATTTGCAAACCAAAATAATGTATCCACTTCCTCTCTCTCGTTGTTTTTCATTGTTATTATGATGCTGTTTATAGTCAGAGCAAGTTCCACATTTAAACAGTTGTCAAAACAAGCACCAGTTGACCTTTCAGTTGACCTGTACTTTTTGAAGAGACTCTTCCTGCATTACTTTCTAAACTAAAAAAAGCATGGAATTGATAAACTGGTCTCCTAACGAAATTGACAGTTTTCTCGACGAGAAATTTGGGTTCGGGGGAACCCGTCTGTCCTGCCGGAACGTTTGCGGCTGGTTACACGATGGACGCGTGGGAGCGGTGGCGGGTCGTGTGCCTGGCGATTGATTCTGTGGAGGACATTGAAGATATCTATCTATTCAGAACCATGATTACAGGACTTTTGCTGATTTTGGATTAGGCATTGCCCTGGTATATCGAGGAAATCCGACAACGGTGACAGCTGTTCAAAGCCCCACAAAGCTGCCCGATATGATTGGAGTGGTGGGCAAAGCTGTTGGCACTCGGACTGTGGACATTCAGAACTCATCTCATTATATGTAGCTGCTTTATCCTGTTCTACAGGGTCGCAGGCAAGCTGGAGCCTATCCCAGCTGACTACGGGCGAAAGGCGGGGTACACCCTGGACAAGTCGCCAGGTCATCACAGGGCTGACACATAGACACAGACAACCATTCACACCTACGGTCAGTTTAGAGTCACCAGTTAACCTAACCTGCATGTCTTTGGACTGTGGGGGGAAACCGGAGCACCCGGAGGAAACCCACGCGGACACGGGGAGAACATGCAAACTCCACACAGAAAGGCCCTCGCCGGCCACGGGGCTTGAACCCGGACCTTCTTGCTGTGAGGCGACAGCGCTAACCACTACACCACCGTGCCGCCCCGACATTCAGAACCTTAACCACAAAATGGTTATCTCGGAGCAGCTTTCAGCTTTGCAAGGAATACGTTTTTCGGAGCTCAATTTGAATAGAATGGACAGATATGGACAAGCGGTGTGGACGTGCAAAGACTGCATCTGGAAAGACCAAACAATACATATCTTATTGACATTCAGCGCCCTGAGACAGCACCGGCCTTGGTTTAGGCCGTTGCTGAGGCAACATTTCCCCCTGAAGGTCACTGCCGGGAGACACTCTCATTCCTCACATTCCTCTCTAACTCTCCGCGGTCGCCATTTTTACCCCCAGTGTGACAAGTGGGTGCGTGACCAGCGCCTTCATGGCTGCAGGAGCGGACGGCTGCTTGCTTGTGCTGGATTACCTCCTCCCCCCCACCCCTTACCCCTGATTCCCCCTCTCAAGTCCCGTGTTTAAAGTGTACTTGTGTTGTTGTGTGCTTATGCAAAGGTTTTTTTAAATGTTCCCACACTGGACTCCTGACAGGAGCATAGTGGGGGGCGTGTTCTTTTTTTCCTTATGTCTCATGTTGTGTTTCCTTTTTATCTTTATCCCCGTCTTCCTGTCCTGTCTACCCTATGTCAATTGTATGTTGTATATGTACGGACAGGTTGACGGCTAATTTCGCTGGTATATGTGACTAGTGACAATAAAGGGCGTCATCGTCATCACATTGATGACCCTGTGTCCTTGTCCCATGACCAGGTTTGTTTGTATGGAATTGCCTCTTTCTGTTTATTAGCGAGACAAATGGACCCACGCTTGAAATAAGTGTGTTTTTAGCTTGGCAGCTGTATTACATGTCGTCACACAGACGGAAATCCTATCAGGAACATACCCAGTGTATTACACTTATAGGTTGTAGTGCAAAAGAACTCCTGAACGTCACACGAGGAGAAAGTGCTCCAGGGCAGGCGTGTCTTTAGCACTCTACAGGTCAATTTTTAATCCAGAGTTACTCATTTGTCCAAGGGTTAGTAACCCTTCAGTCTCGAATTAATCATTGATCATAAAGCAAATAATAGTAATTGTAATACTGGGCTATTCTGCATAATGTGCGTTGCTCTGTGTTTGCTTGTTTTCATGCTTTTTGAGTATTTTAAAGCAGTTAGTAGATACTGTAGTCCAGAGCTCACTAGGAGCCTTGTCTGTGCTTTATGATCCAAGTGTGATCTCTGTCAGTTGGAGTTGAAGATAATTGTGTCGTCCTGCTTTATATCTCGCAGGGAATCCAAACATACAACTATACAAGTGAAGAAATTAATTATCTAGGCAAGTAAAAGTTCCAGTGTGCTGTCCAGTCCCATGTTTTGGTTCGCAGAAACAGAGTAACCTAGAAAATCCTAGCCAGCATTTAACAATTATTCGCTGAAGGCAAAGTGAATATCGATAAATATCAGAGATGAAGTTGAGTTTATTAATTAAATAATATTGGCTGGGTTTTTTTCGTGGTATATCAGACATCATGCTAGCTGAATCGAGTATATTAAAGGAGTCAAAGATGAGTAGATGAGTGGAGTATATTTGAAATACTATGAAAGAAGCCATTTATTATTGTTATACATACACACAGGGGTGCCACTAGAAATCTTGGGCCCTATGAAAGATTACAATTTAGGGCCCCACCGGTAAAATTTTCAAGCTCAAGCAACTGAATTTGAAGTCTGTTTTTGGCTGGCACTTCTTCTTTACTATGCATGTGATCAGCTACCTAGCAAGTTTAGGTGATACAATTATTTGGTATATGAACATTTTAAATGCAGAACTGTCAGAATTAGACTGAATAGAGTGTTGCCTTAAAATGAAAATTCCATTTTTATATATATATATATATATATATATATATATATATATATATATATATATATATATATATATATATATGAGAGAGAAATTGCATGCATCACTGTATCAGTATGGATTTATAACATTCTGTATGCACATTATGGATACTCCAGAGCCCTCCAGCAAACATCATCAATAATCAGGATTACAAAATGTATTCCTTTGTTTCCTCCATTTTATTGACTTATTGTATGTGATCAAATGTATGCGTTGATGAATAACTGCACTAGTTTTTTGATACAATTACAACCCCGATTCCAAAAAAGTTGGGACAAAGTACAAATTGTAAATATAAATGGAATGCAATAATTTACAAATCTCAAAAACTGATATTGTATTCACAATAGAACATAGACAACATATCAAATGTCGAAAGTGAGACATTTTGAAATTTCATGCCAAATATTGGCTCATTTGAAATTTCATGACAGCAACACATCTCAAAAAAGTTGGGACAGGGGCAATAAGAGGCTGGAAAAGTTAAAGGTACAAAAAAGGAACAGCTGGAGGACCAAATTGCAACTCATTAGGTCAATTGGCAATAGGTCATTAACATGACTGGGTATAAAAAGAGCATCTTGGAGTGGCAGCGGCTCTCAGAAGTAAAGATGGGAAGAGGATCACCAATCCCCCTAATTCTGCGCCGACAAATAGTGGAGCAATATCAGAAAGGAGTTCGACAGTGTAAAATTGCAAAGAGTTTGAACATATCATCATCTACAGTGCATAATATCATCAAAAGATTCAGAGAATCTGGAAGAATCTCTGTGCGTAAGGGTCAAGGCTGGAAAACCATACTGGGTGCCCGTGATCTTCGGGCCCTTAGACGGCACTGCATCACATACAGGCATGCTTCTGGATTGGAAATCACAAAATGGGCTCAGGAATATTTCCAGAGAAGATTATCTGTGAACACAATTCACCGTGCCATCCGCCGGTGAATATCCCTCACAGGCCCCCGTCAGTGCCAGGCCCTTAGAATCGTCCTAACTCCCCCCCCCCCCCCCCCCCAGCGGCGCCCCTGCATACACATTCCTTTCGGGTGTTCAACGCATCTTTCTCTTTCAAAATTCTCTCAAAAGCTTCCATATTTCACAAAGCAAACCTGGTGGCCATGTTTGTTTACAAATTGTCAGTCACTCACCAGCGTGGAAGTTTTACATCCCCGACATGTGACGTCATGTCTTGATAACCATGCAGTATCGTAAACCGTATTTAACACTCATTCTCCATTGGGGAGAGTGAAGTAATACACGTAGGACAAGCGATTATGCTAACAGTATTGCATGCTATCAAACCAAATGAATGAAACCCGCTTGAAGGGAATAGAATACATACGTTATTTACCAGCTTAAGGTCAGTCCGTATCGTGAAATACCGTGACCGAGGTTTTTAAGGTCACGAGGTCGGTATTCAAGGCCGAGGTCATGGTATTTCACCATATGGACCGACCTTAAGCTGGTGGTAATATTTCTTTCTTTTTTTTTTTTTACTTTACCAAATTCTAACAGAAAACGAGAGCGTCTGAAAGGGAAAACTGAGGTGAGCTGCCATTTTGAATCCTCATTCATGGCTGTAATGCAAATTGCTTCCTCCTCGGTATACAAGTGCACTTCCATGGCAGGAAAAAAAAACTACATTTTGCCGCCTATGTAGTTCCCCTATTTATACAAATAGGAGTCATTCAGGATTCAGCCATGTTTTTGCTCAGTGTTAGCAATAGTTACAGGTTTTTAGCTTTCTCCTGAAATGTTTTCTTTTATTTCTTCCTCAGGGTAGTAAAACTCGCTTTCGCTCTGAACACTGTCGTTATCGCTATCCATGCTGTAAAATTAATGCTATTCTCCTCAGAAATGCGAAAATAAATGTTGACAAAAATTGCTACCATGTTTGTTGTTGTTAATGAGCGAGTCGCCAGAGGTCTGTAGGACTCGCTCGCCAGCCAATCGGAGCGCAGGATTTGATGGAAACCGGACCACGAAAAAAATAAAGGTTTTTATTCAATAAAGAGTGTCCTGCATGCATAATAATCAGCGATATTCACTGAGCCTGAGGTGGATAATTGTTTTTAGTATAAATACACAGGTGATTTAAAAAAAAAGTGTATATACACACACACACACACACCACAAACAAACAATCGTTTCAAATTTCAAAAGTGGTATGCAAATGTAATAACAGCGTGTCACAGGGTTTTGTCACTTATCGACACCGACTCACACAAAATACTTTGTTTTGAAATTGATAAAATTAATCACAATCCCATCTTACCTTTGAATAGTTTTAGACCAATTTTTGTAGCATCTTTAGTGCTTTAAGGAACAGGATTTTCTTTCATCGTTTGTAATTCTTCACTTCCAGTTGACGAAGCGATTGGCCGCCATTTTGCCGAGTTGCTCCAGATGATTATCGAGAAATGGTCCAAATTTCTCAACCAGTCGGCTCACGCGATTTCCTATAATCACCTGTGTATTTGGGCCATTATTAAAAAATGCTCTGTTTCCGGTCCACCGGCCTGGTGAGTGCCGTTTGTGCAGTTGAATTTTTTATTTTATTTTAAACGCCGGTTTTTCGACATTTTTTTTTTTTCGGGTTCGTAAATCTAAAATCGAACTCAACATTTCCGCATTCCCAGGGCTTTCCACTAAGGCTCATACTAGCCAGCCATGACAAATAAGTAGCCAGCCGGGGGGAGTAAACACAAACTCCTGTGCACGCAGTTCCCAGGATTAAATGTATTTTCCACAGACCATTTATTTATTCACTTTACTCAAATACAAAGTAAAATGGCAGTAAATCTTTTCTTTTCTTGCGTATTGCATCATGAGGCGTTCCTGGCTTGTAAATCTCTTATTTTCGGTGCATGACACATTCACGCAGCTGAGCATGCTATGAATTAACAACGACAACGGTCTGCAGTGGGGCTACACAATTACACACTCAGCGAACATTTCTCCATTTGTGTATGAAAATACACTCCAACCACTCAGTTTGGGTTCTTTTACAACCAACGGTGTCTTTTGATGCCAGCACGTAATTGAACGAGAGAAGACTGGTTTACCGGAGACAAAATAAGCGTCATCTCTGCTTCTGTTGCCTCCGCCGAGTGCGCGCGCACTCTGAACTGAATCAGCTCTGCGCATGCGCCGTGCGGCACAAAAAAATGGCAGCCACCATGAAGGAAGCAGATCCGGGGTTTTAAATTTTGCTTAAGTGTGAAATCGCAAAATGGTATTCTAGCGAACAACAAAATAGTAAAGATTCAGAAAAACAAATCATTCAGTGATCATTTTAATAGTGTAATTTCATCCGAACTAGGCCTAACGGTCGATTATAGAACTACAAAAAGTCCGTGTGTCGGACATTTTAAGTACCTTTTTGTAAAAATTTTGCAAATGTTGCAGTCAGCATTTAAAATG